>NC_142585.1:45789579-45812079 GCF_965207765.1 Zootoca vivipara | reverse complement strand
CAGAGAGTGGTAGGGGATGCTTTATCCCACGTTGATGGCCTTCCCTGGTGGACCGCTGGAATGTGGAGTTAACCAGGGCTATTGACTGTTTGGCTCCAAAGCGCCCTCTCCTAATGCATTGAGCCCGGACAGCCCCATGTTTTTCCACGGATCTGAGGGCAATGAAACAATCGCTGAGACGGCTAGAACGCCGGTGGCGGATAACTCATTCTGAAGCTGACCGGACACGGGTTAGAGCTCATGGTCGAGCCTACCAAGTGGCGGTAGCGACGGCGAAGAAGACTTTCTTCACCGCCTCTATTGCATCTGCAGAAAACAGCAGCAGGAGACTCTTTCAAGTGGTTTGCAATTTAGCTGAACCACCTGCTCCATCGGGGCCCAGTACGGGCCACATGATCTCCTGCAATGATTTTGCAAAGTTTTTTTGCAGATAAATTTGCTCAGATTCAGGAAGAGGTAGACTCCACCGTGGGAACAGGGCCGGGGCGAGGGAGTGCTAGAGTCCTGTCTAGTCATGTTCTATGGGATCAATTCCAATCTGTTACCTCCGTGGGTGTGGACAGGCTGCTTGGACGAGTGAAACTAACCACCTGTCTCCTTTATCCTTGCCCATCCTGGCTTATAAAAGCTAGCTGGGAAGGGCTGGGCGATGGGCTTCGCGGGGTGGTGAATGCTTCTCTCCATGAGGGAGCCTTACCAGATCCGCTGAAAGAGGCGGTTATTAAACCGCTTCTTAAAAAAACCATCTTTAGATGTGGCCAATATGGCCAACTATTGCCCAGTCTCAAATCTTCCATTCTTGGGCAAGGTGATTGAGCGAGTGGTTGCTGAACAACTCCAGGCACGCCTGGCAGAAGCGGACCATTTGGATCCCTTCCAGTCGTGATTCAGGCCTCATCATGGGACTGAAACTGCCTTGGTCGCACTGGTTGATGATCTCCAGCGGGCTAGGGACAAAGGTGAGAGCTGTTTCCTAGTCCTGCTGGATCTCTCAGCGGCTTTTGACACCATCGACCATAACATCCTTCTGGACCGTCTAGAGGGGTTGGGAGCTGGGGGCACTGTTATACACTCGCTTGGACTACTGCAATGCACTCTACGTGGGGCTACCTTTGAAGGTGACAAGGAAACTACAACTAACCCAGAATGCGGCAGCTAGACTGGTGACTGGGAGCGGCCGCCGAGACCACATAACACCGGTCCTGAAAGACCTACATTGGCTCCCAGTACGTTTCCGAGCACAATTCAAAGTGTTGGTGTTGACCTTGAAAGCCCTAAACGGCCTCGGTCCAGCATACCTGAAGGAGCGTCTCCACCCCCATCTTTCTGCCCGGACACTGAGGTCCAGCGCCGAGGGCCTTCTGGCGGTTCCCTCATTGCGAGAAGCCAAGTTGCAGGGAACTAGACAGAGGGCCTTCTCGGTAGTGGCGCCCGTCCTGTGGAATGCCCTCCCATCAGATGTCAATGAGAAAAACAACTACCAGACTTTTAGAAGACATCTGAAGGCATCCCTGTTTAGGGAGGCTTTTAATGTTTAATAGATCACTGTGTTTTATTATTCTGTTGGAAGCCGCCTAGAGTGGCTGGGGAAACCCAGCCAGATGGGCGGGGTATAAATGATAAATTATTATTATTATTATTATTATTATTATTATTATTTGGATTTTTCGCTAGATTTTCGGGGTCAGCCTAGATGACCATGGAGACCCATTTCAAATAATCCCCTTTTAACATGGATTTTTCACTAGATTTCCGCATTCAGCCTAGATGACCCTGGAACGCCGTGTCAAATAATCCTCTTTCAACATGGATTTTTCTCTAGATTTCCGGGGTCAGCCTAGATGACCCTGGCACCCCGTGTCAAATAATCCCCCTTTTAACATAGATTTTTCACTAGATTTCCAGGGTCAGCCTAGATGACCCAGGATCCCCATGTCAAATAATCCTCTTTTAACATGGATTTTTCGCTAGATTTCTGGGGTCAGACTAGTTTCAAATCATCAGATTTTTACATTGATTTCTCCCTGGATGTTCGGAGTCAGTCTAGATGACCCTGGCACCCCGTGTCAAATAATCACATTTAACACTGATTTATCACCACACCTTCATATAAGCCGCCTCGGTCTCAGTGATGGTCCGGTCGAACTCGTTACGCGACGCCATCTTGCGGGCCAGGCTCTCATTGACGCGCGACAGCTTGTCCGTCAAGACGCGGATGTCGTTCTGGAGTTTCGCCTTCTCCTCCTCCTCTTGGCGGATCTGCTTGCTCAGCTCGTCCCGCTTGATTGACAGGTCCTCAATACCTGGAGGGAGGAGATTTAATTCAAGATTCTAGTCCTCAGTGCTTGGATTTAATTCAAGATTCTAGTCCTCAATACTCATTTAAATCAAGATGCCAGTCCTCAATGCTGGGATTTAATTCAAGATTCTAGTCCTCAATGCTGGGATTCAACTCAAGATTCTAGTCCTCAATATTGGGATGTAATTCAAGATTCTAGTCCTCAATGCTCACATTTAATTCAAGATTCTAGTTCTCAATGGCTGCATTTTATTCAGGTTTCTAAGGGCTCTTTCCGGCCCTTAGTAATTAGCTGAGTATTATTTGTTTGATATTATTAATTAATATGATTATTAATATAATATAATATAATATTAGTTATTAATCTTTTTGAAACCTAACCTCTCCGATCCGCACGGCCAAGCTCTTTCCGGCCCTTATTGATTAGTGGAGTTCTTATTTGTTTAATATTATTAATTAATATTAATAATTATAATAGTTAATAATCAATAATATTAATTTTTATTAATCTCATCCGTCAATTACTATTCTATATGATCTCCCTGGAAAAGACCCTGATGTTGGGAAAGATTGAGGGCACTAGGAGAAGGGGACGACAGAGGACGAGATGGTTGGACAGAGGACGAGATGGTTGGACAGCTATCAACATGAGTTTGACCAAACTGCGGGAGGCAGTGGAAGACAGGAGTGCCTGGCGTGCTCTGGTCCATGGGGTCACGAAGAGTCGGACACGACTAAACGACTAAACAACAACAACATGATCTCATATACATATTATTTACTATCCCCCCTGAACCCGGTGGCCAGTAGCAACGCGGCGGCAGCCCCTAAAGCCGCACGGCAATAGCAACGCGTGGACGTCCCCCCCGCAGCCTTAGCCCCGCCCCTTCCCTGCATCTCACCACCTTCGACCCCTCAAATTAGCAACGCGTGGACTCAGCTAGCACCCTCCAGTCCAGTTGGCCACAGCACTCCGCCTCCAGCCAATCAGCGCCACAGCGCGCCGCCACCGACGTCGTCGCCCTAGCAACGCGACCTACTCCTCTCTTAGGTGCCTCGGCTCGAGTAGCGAAGCGAAGGCCCCGCCCCTTCCACGCGTCACTCCGCCTCCGACCCCTCAAACTTCGCGGCCAATAGTAACGCGCGGACTTCCCGCCCGCAGCCTAGCCCGCCTCCCATGAATCACGTCATGACGCCTCCAACCAATCAGCGCCGCCGCGCGTCGCCAGCGACGTCGCCGCCCTAGCGACGCGGCCTATTCCTGCCGTGGGCGCCTTGGCTTCGAGTAGCGAGGCGAAAGTCCCGTTCTTCCGTAGCGCATCCCTCACATTTGACCAGCTCGTTGTTGTAGCTCTGCAGGGCCGCGCCTTGCTGCGTCATCGCCGCCGCCGCCGCTGCGTCGCCTTGTCGACCGCCGTTGCCGCCGCCGTTCCGCGCATGCGCGGAGGCGGGGACTAGTCTTCCTCCGGGTCACCGCCGCCGTTCGGACGAGGCATGGAGCTGTCGGCGGCGTGGAGCGCGCTGAGCCGCGGCCTGGTACCCCCGGAAGCCTTGGGGATGGAGGTGGGAAAGAGGTTCGGGGGCTTAGAGGCCAAGGGGTTGGGGGGCTGAAAGGGAAAGGGGGAGGGGATAGAAGGGAGGGGGCTGGAAGGGGGAGGGGAAAAGAGGTTCGGGGGCTCAGAGGCCAAGGGGTTGGGGGCTGAAAGGGAAAGGGGGAGGGGATAGAAGGGAGGGGGCTGGAAGTGGAAGGGGGAAAGAGGTTCGGGGGCTCAGAGGCCAAGGGGTTTCGGGGGCTGAAAGGGAAAGGGGTTCGGAGGCTGAAAAGGAAAGGGGGCAAACCTTCCCTGAACTATAATTCCCCCTTCCTTTCCAGGCACTGCCGCCGCGCGACGACTCCGACCTGCGCCTGGCCTGGGACGCCCTCCGGCGCCACGGCCTGCAAGACGCCCTGGAAGAGTGGTTCCTTGAGGTCCTCCAGAAGGACCTTCAATCCCGAGTGGGTCCCGAGTTTTGGCGCTGCGCAGCAGCAGCAGCACCCGGTGAACCGCAGCACGCCTCTCCCCTCCCAGACGCCTTCCGCAAGCTGGAGGAGCACTTGGCACCGTACCTCCACAGTGCCGCCCTGCTGGAGGAGTGGGAATCCGAGGGTGCCACCACCGGGCGCCTGCGCAGGAAGCTCGACACCCTCCTGCGTGCCGTAGTTTTCCGGGTGCCTGGCGCCAAGCTCCAGGAAGCACTGGGCGAGCTCTATGGGCGCAGCTTCCGGATCTTCATGGTGGGAAACTTAACGCGGGAGGAAGCAGAGGCAGTGTGCCAGTACGCGGGAAGCGTAGCGCGCCTGGAGGAGCTGAACGGCATCCTGTGAGTGGTTTTGCGATGAGTAGATTTTAATAGGAAAATAAATGAAAAAGACAGATAGAAAATACATATACTGTAAAACGTAAACAGTATAAAATATTAATGAATGAGAATGCTACAAATAAGGAATATCAAACTAAAAATATTAGTATAAATAACGTAATCAATGGATGTGAAATAAAACACCCTACTTCTTCCCGCCCTAATTCCCTTCCTTCCTTCCTTCCTTCCTTCCTTCCTTCCTTCCTTCCTTCTCTGTTTCTCTGCTTCCTTCCTTTTTCCTGTCTGCTTCCTTCCTTCCCTCCCTCCCTTCATTTCTCTTCCTTGCTTCCTTTCCTTCCTTTCTTCTTTCCTGCCATTGTTTTTTTCCTTCCTTCCTTCTCTCCTTCCCTCCTTTCTGCTTCCTTCCTTTTCCTGCCTCCCTTTTTTCTTTCTTTCTCCCTCCCTCCCTCCCTCCCTCCCTCCCTCTCTTCTTACCCTTCCCTCCTTCCTTCCTTCCTTCCCTGCCCCTCCTCCCTCCCTCTCTTATTTCTTACCCTCTCCTTTCTCCCCCTCCCTCTCTTCTTACCCTTCTCCTCTCTCCCTCTGCTTCCCCTCTTCCCCTCTGCTTCCCCTCCCCCCTCCCCCCTCTCTTATTTCTTACCCTCTCCTTTCTCCTCCACCCTCTCTTCTTACCCTTTCCTTCCCTCCCTCCCCCTCCCTCAGGCACCGCCTCCAGCTCCTGGAGCGCCTGGCCACGCCCGTAGTCACCGCCCTCCTCCACAGTATGATCGCTGAGCGCCTGGAGTCCACCTGCCGGGGATTGTTCGAGCGCTCCTTCCTGGCCGACTTCCACGTGGTGAGGTGGAAGGGGTGGGGCTTCCAGGGACAGTGGGCGGGGCTCCTTTCACACCTCTTCCTCCTTCCCTCCAGTGGATCGAGCGTGTAATTGGCCGGCTCGACTAGTTCCCCCTCTCACACTTCTCCCTCCCTCCAGTGGATCGAGAGCGTGATTGGCTGGCTCAGCTGGGTCTTCCTGCAGGGGAGTGGGGATTCCGGGGCAGACCCCACCCTCCACCGCTGGCGTTGCCACGTCCAAATGTTATTCTACCGCCTCTACACCGCCCTGCGGATCGAGGAGCTATTTGGCATCATCCGAGGTGGGTTATGAGTTCGAGTCCCTCCCTCTCCGGAAGCTTCTGCCGAGATCTGCTTCATTCATTCATCAGTTCTTTTCATTCAGATTTCCCCGACTCGAAGCCGGCCATTAAGGACCTCAAGTTCTGCCTTGAGAGGACCAACCAGCGGCAGAACCTCCTCAGCTCCCTGAAAAGCGCCCTGGAGATGCGGCTCCTCCATCCCGGTCTGTCTTCTTTTTTTAAAGAAAAAATTCAATAATTTATTGATATTTTATTAATTTTTATTAATTAATATTTTATTAATTGGTTTTTATGCTGAAGAAATGTGAGAAATAGCGAATAAATATGTTAATATTTTTAATATAAACATATTATAAATACATTATATATTTGTTAATTTATAGTATATTTTATTATATGAACGTATAACTTATATTAATATTATATATCAATAAATAATACATATAATACATAGTAATATACAGTACACCTAGTATATATTATACCAATATATAATTTATAATATCTATATATATAAAAATGTAAAAATCGTGAAACTGCATTTTCCACTTTTCTCCGTAACTGCTTGACCGATCGTCCTGAAATTTTGACACAACAGTCCGGGCCACTCCCCGAGCGGGAATCCCTCAAATCACACACCTGGGCAGGTATAGACCTGGTTTTCCACCAAGTCAAACAGCGCCCTCAAGTGGCGTAATGCCCTCCTCCACCCCCTCCCTTTCTGTGAAATCTAAGCCACACCCACAAACCAAATGACATCATCAACCAAGCAACTGAAACCACCAAGTCGGCCATTATCAGACCCCTAGGCCCGGGGGGGGGGAACCCACAGCAACGCACTTGGGGGCGCGGCAAGGGGTTTTTACTTTACAATTTAGCACCACTACCCCCCCCCAAAAAAAATCCCCCACCAAATAACCAACATTGCCAAGTGGAGGTAGGGGCCTGCCTGGGGGGGTGGGGTGTCCGAATAGAGGGCAGGGATACGTAATGGGTCAGAACAGGGTGGGGGGAGAGACAGGGATGAAACCTGCCCTCTCCACAGTATCTTGCCTTGACTCAGGGGGACTCTGAGGCTCAGGGGGTTCTGAAGGGGGACTATTACCCTCCATTTCACAGACTAACGCACAGCAACGCGTGCAGGGCCAGCTAGTATATTATATATTTAATAAACTAAGTAAATTTTATTAATCTTAGTTTAATTAAGCTGATTAGATATTATTTGATTTATTTCCCCGCCAGGGGTAAACACCTCGGACATCATCACCCTCTACATCTGTGCCATTAAGGCGTTGCGGCAGCTGGATCCCTCAATGGTTATCCTGCAAGTGGCTGGGGAGCCGATCCGGAAGTATTTAAGGTGGGGGCACCTCAGGGTGTTGGCTGGGGTGCCGAGGGTACCCAAGGGTGCCGGGTGGGGCTGAATTCTTGGGAGAAGGAAGCTGCGCGTGTCACCTCGTGGAGGTAGGGCACCCAGGGATGCTGGCCTGCAGAGCACCCAAGGTTGCCGGGGTGGGGCTGAATTTCAGGAAGAAGAGAGTGGCGAGTGTCACCTCGTGGGGGGGCGGGGGTCACCCTGTGGGTGAAGGCATGGCAGCACCCGACTAAAACTGGGTGCTCCCCCGGCGCAGAACCCGCGAGGACACCGTGCGGCAGATCGTGGCAGGCTTGACGGGCGAGGGCTCCGGTGACCTGGCCCACGAGCTCTCAAGGGCCGACCCCGTGACCCTGGACAACGGGCAGGAGAGCGATGAGGAGGCCGGCGGTGAGCCTGAAGATTGGGTGCCCGACCCGGTCGACGCCCACCCAGGTCGGTTTTGGGCGGGGGGGAATTGGGGTCTCACCATAGTCCCTCTTTCCTGGCCGTCCATCACGGGTGGGGGCACCCATCTCTCATAGGCGGAGGCACCCATCTTCCACAGGTGGGAGCGGGCCTGTCTCTCACAGGTGCGGGCACCCGTCTCCCACAGGTGGACACCTGTCTCTCATAATGTATAAGCTTCAAACTACATCTCCCAGAATCCTCACCTGTATTTCTCGCAGGTGGGGGCACCCCTCTCCCACAGCCGGGCACCCATATTCTATAGGTGGGGGCACCCATCTCTCCCAGGACTCATGGGTGGGGGGTGGCACCCGTCACTCACCCTCTCCTGGGCCGGCCTCCCCGCAGCCGGAAAGCCCCACGCCAAGCGCCGCTCGGCCGACATCATCACCCTCCTGGTCAGCATCTACGGCAGCAAAGACCTCTTCATCAACGAATACCGGACCCTGCTTGCCGACCGGCTGCTGCACCAGTCGAACTACAGCGCTGAGAGGTGAGCGTGGTTCTCCTTACGGTCGTCCAGACTGACCCCTGGGGTCCCGCCGGAGCCTGAGAACTCGCCTCTCTTCTCCGCAGGGAGATTCGGAACGTCGAGCTGCTGAAGCTGCGCTTTGGCGAAACCCAGATGCTGTACTGTGAGGTTATGTTGAAGGTGAACTAACTTTCACGCAGCGGGGAGTTCCACAGATCCAGCCCCAAAGCACTGCATCCTTTTCCCCGCTCTGAATTTCCCATCGCTCATGCAGCGGGGAGTTCCACCGATTAATCCCCAAACTTTCCCTCTCTGAATTTCCTTCCTTACTACCTTTCACGCAGCAGGGAGTTCCACAGATCAAGCCGCAAGCCCTTATTTTATTTCCCTCACACACTCCCCTAAATTTCCCGACATTGCTACCTTTAACACAGCGGGGAGTTCACCAAACTCTTATTTTATTTCTCCCACCCCACCCCTAAATTTCCCGTCCTTGCTACCTTTCATGCAGCGGGGAGTTCACCAAACTCTTACTTTATTTCTACCAGCCACCCTCCTACATTTCCTGACATTGCTAGCTTTCATGCAGTGGAGAGTCATGCTGATTTTTCAATTTCGAATCTTCTTTTTCCGCGCCAGGACATGGCGGACTCTCGCCGGATCAATGCCCACATCCGGGACGAGGAACAGAAACTTCCGGAAGGGCAGAGTCCCCCCTTCCCCTTGGCGGCGACCATCATCTCCAGCGAGTTCTGGCCGCCCCTCAAGGAGGAGAAGCTGGAGCTGCCAGCCGAGATCTGCGCCGCCATGGATGCCTATGCCCGGAAGTACGAGAAGCTCAAGGTCAGGCGGGTTCCGGGTTCGAGTCTCGAGGCAGGCGGGCATCTTGATTCCTGGAGAGTAACATTTGCCCTCCTTAGGCCATGCGAACGCTGAGCTGGAAGCACCACTTGGGCACGGTCTGCCTGGAGGTGGAGCTGGCCGATAGGACCCTCTCGCTGTCCGTCACGCCGGCCCAAGCAGCCATCATCCTCCACTTCCAGAGCAAGGGTGAGTGAGGGGGTGGGGCCTGTCCCTGCTTGATTGACGTATCCTGCGCCCCGCCTCTTCCTGTCCCTCAATCGATTCCCTTCCCTGCTTGATTTACATATTCCGCATCCCGCCTCTTCCTGCCCTGCTTGATTGACATCTCCTTTTCCCCGCCGCTTCCTGCCCTCTTTGATTGCTACCGCCCCGTCTCTTCCAGCTCTGCTCGATTTTCATACCCTGTGCCTTGCTTCTTCCTGCCCTGCTTGGTTGACACATCCTTTTCCCTTCCTTCCATTCTTGATCCTGGGCTTGATTGACATTTCCTGTTCCCCGCCTCTTCCTCCCCCTTGAGCAATCCTCTTTCCTGCTTGTTTGATATATCCTTTCCCTGCCTCTTCCTGCCCTCCTTGATGGCCGTATCATTTTCCCTGCCTCTTTCTGCCCTTTTCAATAGACATATCCTTTCCCCCGCTTCTTCCTGCCCTCCTCGATTTGCCACACCCTGTCCCCTGCCTCTTCCTGCCCTCCTCAATGGACATATCCTTTCCACCACCTCTTCCTTCCATTCTTTTTTTCCAAAATAAATATCAAATTTTGCAAATATCAATTCAGCATTTAGTCAGATTATACATATTTATCGATTTCCCATGCTTCAGACTCAGACTGGCTGATCCTGGCCTTGATTGACATTTCCTATTCCCCCCCTTTTCCTATTCCTCGAAGGTCGCCCTTTTCTGCTTGATTGACATATCCTTTCCTCCACCTCTTCCTGTCCTCCTCGATGGCCACATCCTTTCCCCCACCTCTTCCTCCCCCTCCCTGCTTAATTGACAGTTCTTTTCCCCCACCTCTTCCTGCCCTGTTCAATTAACATATCCTTTCCCCTCGCCTCTTCCTGCTCCTCTGCCTCGCCTCTTCCTGCCCCCAATTGACATATCCTTCCCCCCCCCTCTTTCTGCCCCTGTCCCACCCCTTCCTGCCAGGCACCTGGACCCTGGAGGAGCTAAGCTCCGCCCTCAAGGTCCCGCCTGCCTCCCTGCGCCGCAAGCTGGCCCTGTGGCTCCAGCAGGGGGTGCTGCGCGAAGACCCCCCGGGTACCTTCTCTGTCGTCGAGGAGGCGCCCAAGGAAGCGCCCGACAAGGTGGTGCTGGTCGAGAGTGATGAGGAGGGCGACTCGGCCATGGCCTCCCAGGCCGACCAGAAAGAGGGAGAGCTGCAGGTATTGACGATTGATTGATTGATTGATTGATTGAGGGATTGGATTGGATTCGCTGTCTGGGCTCCTTCCACCAAAAGGGGATTTGATTTGACTGGCAGCCTCCCCTTCCTCTGTGTTTTGATGGCTTTATCCATCCGTCAATTGATTATTGATTGATTCTTGATAAATCTATTTTTTCATAATAATAGCCTCAGGGTAACAGTGCCAAATTAGGACACAGTTTGATTTGTGAATTGGTTGATTGATGGGCAGCCTTCCCTCCCTCTGTGTTCGGATGGGTTCATCCATCCGTCAATTGATTCTCGATCAATCTATTTTTTCATAATCTTTTTTATTTATAATTGCCTCAAATTTGATTCCCCCCCCCCAAAAAAAGCCGTCCCTCGACTGGATCCTTAGCTCTTTTGCAGCTAGAACGGACCTTCTAATCGAAGGATGGATTTTCTCTGATTTTCCCGATCAATGGATCCCTCCCCAGGTCTTCTGGACCTACAACCAGGATGGGATCTTTGATTTTTTTTCAAGCCCTCCCTCGACCGGATCCTTAGTTCTTTCGCAGCTAAAACGGACCTTTTGATCGAAGAATGGATTTTTCCTGATTGATTGATTGATCGATCCCTCCCCCCCAGGTCTTATGGACCTACATCCAAGATGGGATCTTTGATTATTTTTTCAAGCCATCACTCTATCAGATCCCCAGCTCTTTTGTAGCTAGAACAGACCTACAGGTGAAACTCGGGGAATTAGAATTGTCTAAAAGTGCATTTATTTCAGTAATGCAACTTAAAAGGTGATACCAATATATGAGATAGATGCATGACATGCAAAGCAGGATACGTCAAGCGTTTATTTGGTGTAATTGTAATTATTTGTCGTTAGGCGGGTCAATTATAAATGGAATGTCATTAATGAAATGTCATAGTGATGTTTATTTTTGTTTATTTTTGTATGATTGTAACTATTTGTTTTATTCCTGTGGAATTTCCAAAAGAAAGCATTTGTAAATTCAATGCAGTTTTTGTCGATATTCTAATTTTCCGAGTTTCACCTGTAGACGAACCTTTTCGATCCAGGGATGGATTTTCTCTTATTTTCCTGATCGATCGATCCCATGTCCTTGGGACCTCCCTCCAAGATGAGATTTAAAATATATATATATATATATTATTTTTTAAGCCATCCCTCGACCAAATCCCCAGCTCTTTCGCAGCTAGAATGGACCTGTTGATCGAAGGATGGATTTTCTCTGATTTTCCCGATTGATCATTCGATTGATCCCTTCCCCCCCTAGGTCTTCTGGACCTACATCCAAGCCATGCTGACCAACTTGGAGAGCCTCCCCCTCGAGCGGATCCACAGCATGCTCAAGATCTTTGTCATGACCGGCCCCATGGTCAGCGAGATCGACCTCCGCGAGCTCCAGATCTTCCTCCAGAAAAAGGTCCAGGACGAGCAGCTGGTCTTTTGCGGCGGAGTCTACCGCCTCCCCAAGGCCGGGAACTGAAGTGCCGGGTGCAAATTCCCCCACGGGGGTGAGGGACATGGGTGTGAGGGATGACACGGGTGCTGTCTGTTCGGGGACCCCGGCGTCCGAGGGAGCCGGGCGCTCAAAGGTGCGCCACACAATAATGGCATTTGTTCGCAGTCAAGCGCCTGCTCTTTTCCTTTGAGAATTTATTGATTGCAAAGTAAAAAGTAAAAACAAATATAAAACCACACATTTGTTTCTTCCTATTTTTTCTTTTTGGCTTTGTAATAAAATAAAAGAATAAAATAATGCATAAAGAATAATAAAAAGAAAGGAAAAGTCAAGAAGGAAATGCAAAGATGCAGGGAAAGAAGAAAAAAGGAAAAATGCAAAGAAAGGGAGACAGGTAAAGAAGAAATAAAGGTATAATACTACGGTATTTATAAATAAATTAGATAGATATTTATATATAAATATGATAGATGGATAGATAGATGAATTAAGGAAGGAAGGTAGAAAAAGATAGATAGATTAATTAAGGAAGGAATGCAGGAAGGAAGGGAGAAAAGGATAGATAGATAGATCTATCTGCACACACACACACACACAACTCTGCTTCCGGGAACCTTGTGACATGCCCAGGCCTTATGACATCACGGTGTTCCGGATCCCCAGGAGAGGGACGCCCGGCCATGTTGCTGCCGCTGCTTCTGCTGCCTCTGCTCTTCCTATTGGTGTCGCCGGGTAAGACCAAAATTTTGGGGGGGAGGGGGGACTCAAACCCGCGACGCCCGTTCACCACCCCCTTGCTTTTTTTACGCCCGCAGCCCAGTCCCCGCCACCCGAGCTGGACCCCTACTCGGCCTCAGAGGAGCCCGACGAGATGGACCCAGAGCCCGCTGAAGGAGGAGGAGGACCTTGGCGCGGAACCGAGGTGGGTGCGAGAGCCTGAGCTGCTGGTTTTCCGCTTGCAGGGACCACCCCCCGAACGCAGTTCTCTCTCCCCACCAGGCGTGTTCGGTAGCCTTCCCCAAATAATAATAATAGTAATAATCTAGATATGCAGATAGGTGGATTACAAGTTGTAATAATAATAATAATAATAATAATAATAATAATATAGATATGCAGCTAGGTGGATTACAAGTTGGAATAGTAATAATTAGAAATGCAGATAGGTTGAATATAAGTTGTAATACTACGACTACTACTGCTACTACTAATAATATAGATATCCAGGTATGTGGATTACAAGTTGTAGAAGTAGTAGTAATAATAATAATAATATAAATACAAATATCCAGATAGGTAGATTACAAGACTTCAAGTTCTAATAATAATAATTACAAGGTGTAGTAGTAGTAGTAGTAGTAATAAGACAACAGGAAAAGGATAGAAAAGGAAAAAATGCAAAGAAAGGGAGGCAGGAAAAGAATAAAAAAGGAAAAATAAAAAGGAAAAATTTCTCCCCTGAGCTGCTGGCTTGCAGGGACCACCTCCCAAATGCAGCTTTTTTTTCTCCCCCCGCCAGGCACTGATTGATTTCCCGCCGAGGGGACGCAGGAGGAAGCGGGAGCTGGCGTTCCTCGAACATGCGCCCCACCGGGTGAGTATCACACCCCACCCCACCCCCCGGAAAGAGGCGCTGGGTGCCGGGTGGCTGCTCTACGGTTCCCTTCTTTTCTCACCCCGCAGGTCCCCATCCAGCACCGCCGGGTTGCCGTCGCAAGTAAGGCTGCCAGGGAGTGGGTGTGAAAGGCAGGCCGCCGTATCCGTTGGGAAGGGCGCGGGTTCGAGTGTCAGATAGGGGCCACCTTGGGTTCAAATTTGGACCAGGGGACCGGATGCGAAACACAGCCCTCTGCAGAAATTCGATGGGGATCCTTAAGAAGGGCGCCGGTTCGAGTCTCCAGCTTGAGCTGACCCTTTTGGGTTCAGATCTGGGCCGCCTTGGGTTCAAATTGGGGCCGGAGACTGGGTACGAAAAGCAGGCCGTCGTAAAAATTTGAGGGATATCCTTGGGACCGGGTGTGAGAAGCAGGGTGTGGGTTTGAGCTTTTGCTGGCCCTCTTGGGTTCAATTTGGGGCCAGGGACCGGGTGCGAAAGGCGAGCCTGCCATATCAATTGGATGGCGATCCTTGAGAGGAACGCGGGTTCGAGTCTCCAGCTTGATCTTGGGTTCAAATTTGGGCTGGGGATCGGGTTCGAAACACAGCCCTGCCGTATCCATTGGATAGTAATCCTTGGGGTGGGCATGGGTTCGAGTCTCCAGCTTGATCTTGAGTTCAAATTTGAGCTGGGAACCGGGTGTGAAAAGCAGCCCTCCGCCAAAATTCGAGGGCAGTCCTTGGGATGGGCCCATGTTCGAGTCTCCAGCTTGATCTTGGGTTCAAATTTGGGCCGGGGACCAGGTGCGAAATGCAGGCCATCGCAGAAATTTGATGGGGATCCTTGGGAAAGGGCGCGGGTTCGAGTCCCCAGCTTGAACCGGCTCTCTTGGGTTCAAATTGGGGCCGGCGGGGAGGGGAAGCGGTGCGGGAACCTTAGCGTGGCGCCCGGTTTCCCCGCAGTGGCGCCGCCGGAGGAGTGCGATTGCCCCGAGACACTGGCCAAGGGGACAATGGTGGCCATTGTGTCCGTCTTGGCCTTCCTGGGCTTCTTCTCGACCTCCGTCTTGCTAGTGGTGGCCATCTGCCTGCTGCGCATGGTGGACCGCCAGCGGTGAGTTCCACAGGACGATGGGGAAATTGAAATAAAAGGAACAATAATCTGGATAGGCAGATAGGGGGATGGCAAGTTGTATAATAATAATAATAATAATAATAATAATAATAATAATAATAATAATAATAATAATAATGACATAGATATATAGATATGCAGGTAGGTGGGTTGCAAGTTGTCGTAGTAGTAAAAATACCAATAATAATAAAAATACTATAGATATGCAGATAGGGGGTTGCAAGTTGTCGTAATAATAATAATATATAGATATACATATGCAGATACTCTGTGGACGTGTCTTGAACAGATTAATCCACTTTCCATTACTTTCAATGGGAAAGTTCGCTTCAGGTTAAGTACAGACTTCCGGAACCAATTGTGTACTTAAACTGAGGTATAACTGTAGGTGGGTTGCAAGTTGTTGTAGTAGTAGTGATAGTGGTGATGATGATGATAATGATAATGATGATGATAATAATAATAATAATAATAATAATAATAATAATAATAATAATAATAATAATTATAGATAGCAGATAGGTGGATTACAAGTTGGAATAATAATAATATAGATATACAGATAGGTAGATCACAAGTTGTAGTAGTAGTAGTAGTAGTAGTAGCAATAATAATAATAATATAGATATCCAGATAGGTAGATTACAAATTCTAATAATACTAATACTGATATCTGGATAGGTACATTACAATCATAATCATAATGATAATATAGATATCCAGACAGGTAGATTACAAGGTGTAATAATAGTAATAATAATAATAATAATAATAATAATCTAGAAAGGTAGATGACAAGTCATTCTAAAAATTTTAAAAAAAATACCCAGAAAGGTAGATTGCAAATAATAATTGGGGGGGGGGGAGAGAGAGAGGAAGTGGAGAGCCCACTTCCTGCCTGTGACATCTCTATGATTTTAACCCTCCGTCTGCCTTCCAGGAAATCGGGGAAGGACGCCAACGGCGCCAGCATAGCCAAAAGACCCCTCCCTCCACTGCCGTGAGTCCGGCCCTCCGGGGGCGGGGCGGGTGAGGGTCAAAGGTCGGGGCGGGTGCCCAACTGAGCTCCTCTCCCGGTGTGATTGCAGCCCGCCCCGCCCGGAGCGCGTCTACTTAGCGTCGAGGGCCACGCCGGGGTATGAGCGGCTGGTGGCGGCCACCCCGTGAGTAGCTGCCCCTCCCCCGTCCCTGTCCATCATTCTGGGTTTCAGGGGGTGGGACCAGATGACCATCGTCCCATACCTATTAATCATTCTGGGATTCAGCTTGAGGACCATGGTTGTACCGTACCTGTCAATCATTCTGGGATCCAGGGGTCAGGACCAGAGGACCATGGTTGTCCTGCCCCTGTCAATCATTCTGGGATTCAGGGGGCGGGGCCAGGGGGCCATGGTTGCCCCGTACCTGTCAATCATTCTGGGATTCAGGAGGTGGGACCAGAGGAACATGGTTGCCCTGTCCTGGGAAATGTAGCACCCTGTCCCCCCTCCTTCCAGGCGTACCCCGGACGGGGCCTACCTGAGCCCGGACGAGTTGAACCCGGGTCCCAGGTAAGTCTGCGTCCCCTCACCCCCACCCCATCCCCCAACGCCTGGGCTCCCCCCCGGACGCCCCCCTCACCCAGCTCCTCCTCCATTTCCCAGAGTCCACCAGGTGCCGACTTACCAGAAGATGGGCGTCTACCAAGCCGCCGGGTCTCAGTCACCGAGGAGCAAGTTAGTAGTGGGGGTGGGGGGTGGAGGACCCGCCTTCCCTGTCAATCAAGCCAGGGTTTGGCGGGTCAGGATAGATGACCCAGGGAACCCTTCCCTGTTTCCAGGGCTGTTCCGGAGAGCGAATACATCACCGTCAATCCGGCGCCGGGTTTTTCCAGGTGCGGTCTCCCCCCCCCCCCCCCGGTTCTCTTCCATTCTATATTGGCTCTGCAAAGGGCATATATATATATACACACACACACACACACATACAGTGTATCTCTATGTAGATAGATAGATAGATAGATAGATAGATAGATAGATAGATAGATAGATAGATAGATAGATAGATAGATATCTGAATATATTTATATAGATATCTGAATTTTAGATCTGTCGTTCCCCTGTCCCTATCTCTGGGTATCAATTATCAATATCAGCCGATTAATGAGACTGGTATATAGATATAGAAATATATAGTCATATATTTCACACTTCCTCCTTCCAGCCCTGCTCCGGAGAAGACGTATTCTGGGGCCGGAAAGATCCGCCCCGGCGCCGAGGGCGAAATCTACGGCACCCCAGAGGGGACAAAGCCGGAGCGATCGTACGTGGGCGGAGAAAATCGCTGGGGGGGGGTGTAGAAGGGGAAGGTTTTCCGGGGTCAGGGGAACTCTCCCCCCCGAAGGTGGATAAGAAGGGGGTTGGGCAGCATGGCTTTTGGGCCCAGCTGGGGGTTGGGCCAGATGACCCCGGGGTCCCTTTCGGGTGCGATGGCTCGGCCGTCCTGTGAATCTCGACTGATGGGCCTGTGATGTTTTTTTTCTTCTTTCCCTCCCTCCCTCCCTCCCTCCCTCCCTCCCTCCCTCCCTCCCTCCCTCCTTCCTTGCCTCCCTCCCTCCCTCCCTTTCTCCTTTCCTTCCTCCTTGTTTCCTTCCTTTTCTTTCTTCCTGCTTCTATTCTTCCCTTCTTCTTCCCCCCTTCCCTTTACTTTTTCCTGTTTTTTCCCTTTCCTTCCTTCTTTCCCTCCTTCCCCCTTCTTTCTTCCACCTTCCCTCCCTCTCTTCCTCCCTCCCTCCCTCCACTTCCTTCCCTCCCCCTTCTTTCCCTCCCTCCTTTCTTACCCTCTCCTCCCTCCCTCCCTCCCTCTTTCCTTCCTTCTCCATACCTCCCTCCCTCCTTTCTTACCCTCTCCTCCCTTCCTTCCTTCCTTCCCTCCCTCCCTCTTTCCTTCCTTCTCCTTCCCTCCCTCCCTCCCTTTCTCCTTTCCTTCCTCCTTGTTTCCTTCCTTTTCTTTCTTCCTTGCTTCTATTCTTCTCTTCTTCTTCCCCCCTTCCCTTCTTTCCTTTTTTCCTGATTTTTCCCTTCCTTCTTTCCCTCCTTCCCCCTTCCCTCCCTCCCTTCTCCCTCTCTTCCTCCCTCCCTCCCTCCCCCTTCTTTCCCTCCCTCCTTTCTTACCCTCTCCTCCCTCCCTCCCTCCCTCTTTCCTTCCTTCTCCATACCTCCCTCCCTCCTTTCTTACCCTCTCCTCCCTTCCTTCCCTCCCTCCCTTCCTCCCCTCCCTCTCTCTACTTCCTTCCTTCTTCCCCTCACTCCCTCTTTCCCTCCCCTTCCCTACTTTCTTCTTCCTTCCTTCCCTCCCTCCCACCTTCCTTCGTTCCCTCCATCCCTCCCTCCTTCTTTTGTTTCTTTCCCAGAGGCCAAGCTTCCCCGATTGCCGAGACACCAGTTTCCGGGTGAGTCAGTCGCCCTCCTCGAATCCACAGTTTTGGAAATAAATCCCGGAATGATTAACAGGGAAGGGGACTCAGGGTCATTTAGCCCCACCCCACTGAATCCCGGAATGATTGACAACTGTCGTTCCACTTGCACCCATTTCACAGGCGGGAAAATCACATTTACGAGGAAGTGGAATGAGAGGGCGCCTATGGAGATGGACGTATTTTTCGACAGGGCCTGGAGGGCACCGCTTGGGGAACGGCCTGGGGCTCCGAATAAAGCTCCACTTTTATCTCTTATGTTTGTCCCGTGTCTTAATAATTTTTTTTTAATTTAAAATAAACTTTATTTCATTTAAAAGCACATACAAAAACAAAACAAAACACAAAAACAAAACATACATTCATAATATAATATCAAACTAAATCAAATCATAATAAATCAGGGTGAAATCATACTCAAATCATATTTAAATCATATATGAAAGAAAATTATAAATCATTCATACAAAATTACATACTTGACAACACTAAACAACAAAAAAAGAAAGAAAATCCCAATCCTTGAATTTATAACAAGTTAAAACAAACATAAGAGAAAATTTAGGGTCTTAGGCCCTCTATTCCCCCCCACCCCTCTAAAAAAAAGGAAATTGACTTCCAGTCACCTTATACTCTGGTCTGCAATTGTTCTTTATATACACACACCTTTTCCCTATCTTCCTTTAATGTCTTTTATTTTCGTGTCTTTTATATATCTTTTATATATCTGTCTTTTTTGATATTGTTTAAGCAGGCTCCAACTTTTTTCTAAACTTGCCTCCTTTATGCCTTTTACCCTGCCCGCTCTAATTGATAGATTTTGGTATGTTACTATCTTTTCCACCCATTCCTCCTTTTTTGGTATTCTTTAACTTCTCCAATTTGTTGCGACAAGTAATCTGCCGGCCGCTGTCGCATGCATGACTAAACATCTATCCTTTGCCTTTATTTCATTGCTTAATAGTCCCAATAAAAACATTTCCGCGTCCTTTTTGAAAGGGTATTTAAAGATTTTTTTCAGTTCATTATATATATCATCCCAGAACTTTTTAATTTTTTTACATTGCCACCAGATCTACATTTGTGTTCCCAGTTCTTCTTGGCATCTCCAGCATGTATGACTTACTCCTTTATACATTTTAGCTACTTTTGTGGGTGTCATATACCATCTATATTGAATTTTTTAAAAAATTTCTTTTAAATCAAAATTTGATACATATTTCAAATCCCGCCTCTACAAATTTTCCCATCTATCAATTGTAATATCCCTCCCAAAGTCTTTAGCCCACTTAATCATTGTATCTTTCATCATTTCATCTTTGGTTTCCCACTCTAATATCAATTCGTATAAATTTTTGATATATTTTCCCTTCCCTTCTAACAGACTATTCCCAAATTTGGACATTTCCTTCTCAAATCCCACCTTTTTATTTAATTGAAATCGTTGCCTGATTTGAAAATATTGTAGCCATACATTACATAAATTTTTGATCTCATATTCTTTTAATTTCCAATCCCCCCCCTATATCTTCTAATAATTCTTTATATATTGGCCATCTTATACCCATATTGACTTTTTTTACCGATATTATTTCAAATGGCGACACCCACCACGGCGTTTTAGGTTCCAGTGTTTTATGATACTTTTTCCAAATTTAATATAACGATTTCCTTATTATATTATTCATAAATACGTTATGATTTTCCATTTTATCCTTTAACATGTAGAGATGCCAACCAAAGCCCAATCCAGCTCCTTCCGAATCCAATAGCAAATTATTTTTAAAGTCCATCCAATCCTTTATCCAAACCAGCCCTACCGCATCATGGTAAATTTCTAAATTTGGTAGGCCGAATCCCCCTCTTTCTTTTGAATCAATCATTCTTGCTCTTTTCCCATTTAAATAAATTATGTTATTTCTTTCCGCCAATCTTTAAAATCCTAAAACTGGTAGATTTTGAAATAAATATACATATTAATTTGGGCAATAATTTGGGCAATTAAAATGAGTCTTAATAATGATGATGATGATGCCAGTAGGGGGGGTTATTGGGTTTTTAACTCTGATGGTATGTTTTGTGGTTTTATATTTTGATTTTTCTTTTGCGAACCGCAATAATAATAATAATAATAATAATAATAATAATAATAATAATATATTCAAATAGTATATACATTCAAAAAATAAAAACAGCAATAATAATATAAAAATTCAAATAGTATATAGATTCCTACAGTATATAAATTCAATAAATAAAAATAATATATAAATTCAAATAGTATATGAATTCAATAAATGACTATAATATATAAATAGTATATAAATTCAAATAGTATATAAATTCAATTAATAACTTATTGAATTTATATACTATGATTATAAACTGACCGAAAATCACTGAATATGTGGCTTTAAATGGGCAACTACTGTATCACAAGCAGGCCTATTTTATTTATGTAATGATTTTGTTGTAAGCCAAAAATGACTTATCTTCTGAGTTAGCCAATAAAACTCTGAGACAAGAGGAGTTAGGAGTCCATTATGTTTATTGCAAAGCAATAAGGTTACAGTCGAATTTTTTCGGAATACTGCAACCCCGCCCAAAGGTCAGGCGGTATTTATAACATTTAAGACAAAGGATTTCAATTTAACCAATCACATAAATAATCACATTATTTCATATTTAATATTCATCATCTCATTTCATATTTCATTACCTAATCTAATTGGTTGTTTAGTTGTGTCTGACTCTTCGTGACCCCATGGACCATAGCACGCCAGGCACTCCTGTCTTGCACTGCCTCCCGCAGTTTGGTCAAACTCATGTTCGTAGCTTCGAGAACACTGTCCAACATCTCGTCCTCTGTCGTCCCCTTCTCCTAGTGCCCTCATCTTTCCCAACATCAGGGTCTTTTCCAAGGATTCTTCTCTTCTCAGAGGTGGCCAAAGTATTGGAGCCTCAGCTTCACGATCTGTCCTTCCAGGGAGCACTCAGGGCTGATTTCCTTAAGAATGGATAGGTTTGATCTTCTTGCAGTCCATGGGACTCTCAAGAGTCTCCTCCAGCACCATAATTCAAAAGCATCAATTCTTCGGCGATCAGCCTTCTTTATGGTCCAGCTCTCACTTCCATACATCACTACTGGAAAACCATAGCTTTAACTATACGGACCTTTGTCGGCAAGGTGATGTCTCTGCTTTTTAAGATGCTGTCTAGGCTTGTCATTGCTTTTCTCCCAAGAAGCAGGCGTCTTTTAATTTCGTCACTGCTGTCACCATCTGCAGTGATCAAGGACCTAATCTAATACGCATGTGCAATAAGCATTGCTAACTAAACTTTGATTCTTACTGTGATCTGTTACATATTGTTAGTTTGCATGTATGGGAACCTGTGTTACGTGTGGATGTAACAATTTATGTTCTAGTTTATGAATTGCTTCTTTGTGATTTACGTATTAGCTGACCTATCCCAGTAGGGACAGCTTCTTGCTGAATCATCAGTTTCTTTAAAGCAACAGGTTACCATAATTCACTAATAAAAGCATATTCCAGGATTTATAGGGAATTACATTATTACCTTAATTGGGGCCCTGCTACATTCCTTCCTTTGACTTCAAGCTAAAGGTGCGAGATTACTCGCACCGATCAGCTTGACACTTATGTAACTCATTCAGCTTGACCCTCAGGTAACTCATCTTGACCCTCCTGAGGCAATTGTTTGATATTGCAAAAGTAACTGCTTTTGGGCCATGTTTTTGGACTATGTTGGGAAGGATTTAAATACAAATTGTCATCAAAATTTGGTACTGGGTTGGCACCATTCCTTTTAGCCAATAAGACCAGTGCAATCCCCCTACTAACATCCAAAAATGTATAGAATTGCTATTGCTCTATTTGGATGAGGGCGCTAAAAATAAGGGAGTCTTTTAGAGAGCAAACCAGCTTCCGGAGTGTGACGTAGGGATCCTGATGGTACAATGTCTATTCTAAGTCAAAGTCTTGGTCCTAAGCACACGTCCTGGTGCTCACAGACCAAAGGTGAATCCAAGGAACAAACCCCCCAGCAATCGCAGTCTGTGGTCAGCAAAAGCAGCAAACAGTCCTCGCCAGCGCGGTGTCAATGGCTCATCCATCCACAGATTCAGCCAGATGTGTACTGGTGCAGAGGCCATCAAAGGGGTATGCCCAAGAACGCACCTGGGGAGAAAAAGAAACAAAACACGGCAGAGAGAGACTGTACATGGTGATGTAATGCATGTCCCCCAACAACCACCAGCCCACTGTTGACCCACAGGAGAAATTTGGAGGGTCTAGGGAATATCTGCAAACAGGGCAATGGGGTCTGCGAACAGGGCAATAGGGAGAAGCTCTGACAGAGCTAGGTTGCTTGACAGAGCCAAGCCACTGAATTAGGTTTAGAGCCATCGGTTGGCAACTCTCATTGTTCTACACTCCTGTGGCGGCCAGCTTGGCGGGTTTGCCAACTCCGCTCTAT